>NW_024387070.1:289727-332227 GCF_900408965.1 Simochromis diagramma
TTTCCATCCAAACAAAGCAAACTGGAGATGTTTGTGTGCTGATGTTCAATGACCTGCCTGACTGAGACCCATCAAACTACTTTTAATATTTTAAATGTTATATTATTTGTATAAATTGATTTAATCTGTTATTTTCTTTGAAATAGCATTTTGTTTATTTTCCTTTAATTTTATGTCCCATTTCGTTGTATTTTGTTTACATTATTTGATGTCACAGGAATTTGATTTTTTTAATTACATTTTTAATGAGTTTTGTAAACTGAATGCATTTCTATTTTATCTGCCTGTTTTGTTTCTTTAATATTTAATGTTATTTGACGCAGATGTTTATGACCTGAAGTTTAACCACGAATGTCATGAGCTTCTGTCGGTGGGCGAGGGCGGTGCCTGTGGTGATTTCCTAACCTAAACAGTCAGACACATTTCCAGCCTGAAGCATGAGACTCGTCCTCGCCGCCTCTGACAGGAGCTGAAACAGCGATCTGACCCAGAGGTCACCAAAGGAAGTGTGATCGGGGAGCTTTAATTTCACGAGTCTGAACGTTGGAGGCCGGTTTAAATAAAAAAAAAAAAACAGCTCCTTCATCTCTTTGTTGGTTTGAAATGTTTGGAAGAGCTAAACGATGTCAACTGATCATCAGGAAAGTTTCTGACGGTGGCCTGAAGTCCTCCGACTTCTGATCATACAGGCTTCATTAAAGCAACCGTTTCCTCGTCACATCTGACACTTCCTGTTTCTCCTCAGAAGGTCAAAGTCTTTTCAAGTGTGATTAATTAAAGCCTGAGAGCCCATCATTTATCCCGACCCTGAGTGTTTCCTATCAGAAACCGAGCACGCCTGTGAAATGATGTTGATTTAAAAATGAGCAGCAGCCTCGATAAGACGCCGATTCATTTCCAGTTTCAAAACGTGTTTTAAATGAATCCTCAGCAGATAACAGCTCTCATTCAGGAGGCAGGAGAAACTCAGTCTGCAGAACAACGAGCCTCATCATCACAAAGCTCAGCCTCTCATGGTCCACAGGAACTCAGGTAGGCTTCAGCACTGACACCGTGGGCTTACTTTAAACTGGGTCCATTCGGTTCTGGTCTCCTGAGACTGGGACTGTAAACTCGGCTGTAATTCTTCAGCAGAGTTAATTCTATTAGCAGTGCTACTCAAATCCAACCACATGAAAACTGTCAGAACCTTTGACACCCAACCAAAACTGAGTTTAGTCTCCACCTGTGGACCAATAAGTAAGTAAATTGTCTTTCTATAGCACATTTATAACCAAAGCAATTTACAGTAAAATAAAAGAAAGAGGTTTCTACATCAAGAGGATGAGAGGAAGAGGATGCAGACCCAAAATGAGACGATGGAGGCAGAGTGAGCTGATGAACAAAAAGCGAGCCTTTATTTGGCTACACAAAACTATAAACAAAAGGAAGACAAACAAACAAAAACCTAAACTGGGGTAAGCTAAACGAAACATGGAAACATGGGAGGAGAAACGCAGCAGACGAACTGACAGAGGACTAAATACACAAAGGGTAAAAAGGGAGTGAGGACCAGGGAAACACAGCTGGGACTAATCACACACGAGACAGGGAGGAAGCAAAACAGAATAACACAGGACACGGGAAACTGGAAATACATGAACATAGAAATCATGATGACCAGACGTAAGACAAAGAACACGGGAGAGGCACAGTAACAAAACCTCAAGACTAGAAATCACCAAAATACCAAAGAATAACTGAGCTAGAAGTACAAAATACTAAACCATGAAAAACCACTAAATCACAGAATATTAATAATCAAACATAAACCCTCTGACACCAGACCAATAACCATGACACGGTGTCTACCCATCGTCCAATCACAGCTCCAGAAACAGGCAGTTTATATTATCTTAGATCTTAAAACAGTTACAGCGGATGTTTTTCTGAGGTCACTGCCGAGTTTGAGTGTAACAGCTGCAAAGACAAGAGCTGCTTTTAAAATAAACTTCCAACATGATGTTCAGGGGATTTATTAGGGTTGCCAACCGTCCCTTACAAAACGGAATCGTCCCGTATTTAGAAACAAAAGTACACGTCCCGTATTGAGCTAATAAGGGACGCACTTTGTCCCGTAATACAGTGAGAATCAAAAGTAGTCTATAAATGTTTATGGAATTAACGCTTTGTTTGAAAACATAATTCCCAGCCCCTCTCCTGCTTTGTGACCAATGAGCTGACAGCACACTTATGACAATTCGAGTATGACAATTCAGATTACCGCTCATCTCATTGGTCGAGGAAAGGTCGCTTACGGAGAAAATACTGGAAGACAACAGATGACCACAACAACAAGCATGGCCAACAGGGAAACAAACGCCGACACTGTGGTGCAAGTCTCGGACGACAGTACACCTAAAGCTGGGCAGACACTGTGCGATTTTTTTTCAGTCACGTTATTCAGCTCCTGCTCAAACTGCACGATTGACTCGTAGGGGTTAGAAGTTGGTAGGTCACGATGCAGGGTCTCACACTATACGGCCCGATGCTCTGATGCGACCTGAGTGCTCACACTGTGCCTCCATAACATGAAAGTTATAACAGAAAATCTGTCGCTCTCTCTGTCTTTCACTCAAACAGACACGCACACCACCACCATCAACTTTGCTAAATTGCTAATGAAAAACATTGATCAGGCAGCTGTGATTGAGCAGCAATGTAGATCCAACTATTTTCACGGTTGTTGTGGTCATGATAATTTTGTGATGCCACATCGAAAAGGCTCGGATGAGCTTTCCAAAGTTCTACAAGTTGTGCCTCCATCGCTTGTGTCCAGATCACAGGCTGCACAGCCATGCTGCTCCATCTTTTTCACCGACGTTTACGTGTTTGCACGTGAGCAGTGTGAGCGGCTGTGGTGACACAGCCGCTTCTCGTTATGCGACCTTCATCGTGCCGCTTCATCGTGCATCGTTTAGTATACGTGGGGTATACTAAACGATGCACGATGAAGGCCAAAATCGGGCCGATCACCAAATCGGTCGCACGACTCAAAAATCGTCTCAAAATGGGCCAAAAATCGCACAGTGTAAGCCCAGCATTAGAGCAGCAATGTTTGTTCGCTCAGAGAAAGAAAAAAAAGGCTGCAAAAGTACAGGGAGGAATGGGAAAAGGGAAACACCTGGCTGGAAAAGTGCACGATAACACCTTTAAAGCGCACTGCACTGTGTGCTGGCACACTTTTTCCATAGGCATGCTTCTAATGGTGGGCACATGAAGAACATGAGGGGCGTGAAAGCTCGGGGAACCCTTAACCAATTTCTTGTCCACCTGGCCACGGCAGAAGCAGATATGGTATGTAAACACTGGTTTGTTTTTTTTAAACCCTCTGGTTAAGGTTAATATGGGCATGTGCAGTGAATATCAGCGCTATGTGGCCAGAAGTGTGAGAATATAATTTATTTTGTGTAATAAACAACTGCAAGGATAGATGATTACAACAAACTAATACATAAAAGTAATACATAGATGAATAATGATGATGAGTTAAGATGCTTAATCATGGGAACAAGTGGGTTTACAAACAGGAGCAGCTGATTAGCATTAGAAAAGCTGAAATAATACCTCAACTGACGCCAATTGTACTAAATGCACTATATGTGCACTGTTACAAGAATATTTTTCGTTCTATTGTTTTCTATTAATTTATATAATTTTAAGTTAAGCAGGACAGAGTTCTTTTAAAGAAAGATTTACTTATATTCTCAAAAGTTAAGCATGACAGGCTTCTGTTTAAGAAAGAGACCTGTTTTACTGTGTTAATGTTGTCATTTTGATCTAAAAATAAATGGCTAAATGATCATTTGTTTCCCATATGGTCATATCACAAAGAATATGCATCTGCTTAAATCAAATTCAAGTCAAATGGTTAAAAAATAATTTCACACACAAAAAAAGAGCTACAAAATTCACCACACTGGGAAGGATGAACTGGGTTGCAACGAGGTGTCCCTTATTTATTTTTCAGGGAGTTGGCAACCCTAGGATTTATGGACACAGGAAATCACCATGTATGCAGGTTTGTTTCTATGGGACAGTAATGAGCATAGAAACTACAGAGACTCTATTCTTTAAGATCAGCTAGCACATCCTCAGACTGAGCCATTCCCTCCAAAACTGACAAAATGAACAACGATAGCAGCTTCTGCAGTCTGACAGCTCCTGTGTTTATGATCCAGCAAATCTACAGCAGCACTGACCATAAATAATAAACCATAAATCTAACCCAGTGGAAATTCATCGAAAGAAACAGTTAGCTATCTATGGAAGCCCGTTTCCGCCACTAAAAAAAAAAAAAAGGATCCATAACTCGAAATTTCGAGTTATTTTCTCGAAATTTCGAGCTATTTTCTCGAAATTTTGACATATTAACTCAAAATTTTGAGAAAAGCAACTCGAAATTTCGAGTTAGCGCTGCCAATCAGTAATCTACGTGAATGACGTCATTTCCATGTTACCCGGAAGCTGAAGCCCTCAGCTACAAATGCTACAGCTAAGCTACCGGTATTACATCCAGTCGTGAATGCACAGATTGCTGAGTGTTTCAGCCTGGCTTCACAAATGATGAAATCCTGTGTTATTAGCTGAATCACATGGTGTTACTATCAGCAAACATACTTTAATTTGTTGGGATCCGTTTTTGAGTGCACGGTCCTGCGCCATATGCTTCCGGGTAACAAGAAAGCGACCTCATTCACGTATATTTTTGATTGGCAGAGCTAACTCGAAATTTTGAGAAAAGTAACTCGAAATTTCGAGTTATATTTCTCGAAATTTCGAGATAATAACTCGAAATTTCGAGAAAATAACTCGAAATTTCGAGTTATGGATACTAGCTTCTTTTTTTTTTTTTTAGTGGCGGAAACGGGCTTCCATAGCTATCTGCTAATCAGTGCTCAGTCACACACAAATCAAATCCTTAATTTCACAGTGCACCAAACTGGAGCTCCACCTCCTTGTATGCTCTGTTAGTACAATGACCTAACAGGAGCCTTATTATTGGTCACATGATGTCTTTACAAATGCTCCAACAGCACAAAGGTCCAGTTCAGGTCAAGCTAGCAGACAGCTAGCAGCTACAGCCACCTGTGCTGCCACTGACCTGCCAGTCAAAGAGGCCACGCCCCTAATAATTTAAACAGGTAAGTTATAGAAACCTTCGTACAGTTGGTACAAAGGACAAATTATATATAGAGACCAAATAGTTTGTGCGTCAGGCTGTAAACGTGTTAATTTTATGGGGACTAAATCACTGCTGCCTCTGGTGGACATTAGAAGAACTGGGGGGTTTTTCCGCCCAGGTAAGATCTTCAGTTTCAGTTCTTTGGGAAGTGTCAGAGAGGAGGGCTGGGTCTCTTTCTGAAACACTGTGGGTGCATTTACAATAAGAAGCGAGGAACGAGCCAAAAAGCTGAGCTTACTGCCAGAAAAACACTTCATGAAGATTAAACTGTGGCAGCCAATCACAGCAAGGCTTGTCCTTCTAAAGAGATGGGGAGTTGCGTCATTATTACACCCAATCGTCCCATTCATTTACACACCTCGTGATAAATAACACACTTTATTGATTTAATGCCTCTTTACACAAACATCAGCCCTGAATGCCGACTCACAGGCACCCAGAGACCCAGATCTTGAGAGCTGGTTTCAGTATGTCTGTGAGCTCCATCAGCCGGTCTTAGGTTCTGTATGTTTAATGATCCTCAGCAGTCATTAAGGTACAGTCCAGAGTCATGTGTCACAGTTTTACTCCTCTGCTGCAGCACTCCATGTTTACTCACATTATCAGCCGTCTGGTTTTTCTAAAATCTTTTTTTTTTTGGTTTGGAGGGCTGGGTCGTAGTCTGCAGCAGAAAGCTGCCCATTATCCTCTCCAAGCTCACTTCACATGAATACAGAGTAGGAGCTGATTAGCAGCAAACACTGAACACCATCAGTCGCCGCTCATGCGCTTACAGCTGCAGATGAATTACAGGCTGCCAGAGTTTGAGTGATTTTACCCAGTGGGACGTCTACAGGACGCTGTGACAGGGACGAGGCTGATGAACCTCCTGTTTACTCTACAGACCAGGCCGAGCCTCCGTCCAGCTCACAGAGCTGTGCTGCTGGACCCCTGCTTCATGAAGGCACCTGAGTGTAAGCAGTAACGTGTGGCAGTGGCAGCACTCAGCTTAACCTCAGTCTGAAATCATCTTTCACATATTTAGAAACTTTGTTAGACGAATAAACATTAACCTGAACCTGAACCTCATTGGCTGCCTCTCACAAAAGAGTAGAGCAGGTGGGTGACACTCACCTGCTCTAATCTTGTGACATCATACAGATACAAACATATGAAACACGATAAACCTGACAAGCGTGTAAATAAAAACTCCACCTTGGTTAAATAGTGTCACTTGTGACAGCAGTGCAGCGAAACATGATGAGATGAGATAGCCTTTATTTGTCAGTTGCAGAGATGACAGACCTTGCCGACCGTACATACAATACACAAACATCACATTGGGGAGACAGGTCAGGCTAGGTAGCGAGGAAAAAAACATTGAAATGTGTAACACAGAAGGATAATACAGGAATGCACAGATATTAACACACCATAGCACAATAAACACAGACAAGCAACATGGGAAAGAGTTCCAGTGTGTATATCTGATCTGGGACCGCTGCAATCTTTGGCTGCACCTCCAGCTGACCCGATGTCCACATCAGAGGGGAGGTAAGTACGGTGGCCCTGAGAGGCCAAACGGACTGCAACTTCAGAAAGCACTTGCAAAAAGAAAAATGCTGCAAAAAGAAAAATGCTGCAAAAAGAAAAACACTTGCAAAAAGAAAAATGCTGCAAAAAGAAAAACACTTGCAAAAAGAAATATGCTGCAAAAAGAAAAATGCTGCAAAAAGAAAAACACTTGCAAAAAGAAAAACACTTGCAAAAAGAAAAACGCAGCAAAAGCACACAAAGCACAACGGAAATAGGAAAAAAGACAACGGAAATAGGAAAAAAGACAACGGAAATGTTTCTGGGGAGACAATAACCGGACGGACCAGTTGCACGAACCAAAACATGCTAACAAGTGCACTGGGACTGGGAGACACTTCAAAGAAGTGGAGCGGCCAAAGAGTAAACTTTCAAAAGTAAGTTCTGAATATTATGTCACTTATTTATGTGCAAATGTTAGCCGTTAGATAGTCGACCTTAATCTTACAGAGAATGTGATGATTTCGTGGATAATTAAAGTCAGTCATATATCCACAAACACAACAGGCTGAAAGTCAGTGATGCTGCTCAGTTTGCAGTCCTGAATATCACGGCACAAGCAGGATTCACTGCACTGTTAATGTTCGCTATGTTATATTGCTGCCTCTGCTCGGTGGTGTCGAGCCAAACGGACTTTAACTGTGTGTTTGAACGAGCTGACGGTTCACTCGTTAAGCTGAAAGAAAGATGCTTTAATCACAGCAGTCACACATGTGTCCACTGCACCATTTGGGAACTCTTCTTGTTTAGCACTCGTAATAACACAAACACTAAATCCTGCTTCTCTGGTGCTGTTGTGTAGCAGTGTGTACACCTGAGACTGTCACCTGTCTGTCTGTCCTGCACTCTCTCTCCATTTCTTTCTCTCTGATTGTGGAATAAAAGTATGAACATGTATTTATAAGTTACACTTGTGTTTGAATCCTGCAGCTTATCACACATTTGATTTCCATGTGTGACAACTGCAAGTGTCCAGAGTGAGGACAGACTGAGGGACCCACTGCTGCACATCATGTGTGAGGCTTTGCACCCCTGATGATCCACCAGGACAAACTCAGCAGTGTGTGAGGAAGAGGAGGAGGAAGAGCCAGCAGCAGCTGACAGATGGAGAGAATAGACAGACTGTTCCCTGTTTGTGAAGGACTGCTAGGAAAGTTTAACATAACTGTCTGTGCTGAATCAGTCTTATTAGGTAATGTTCAAATAATGTTATCATCCCAGTGTTTTCAGTGTGGGAGAAAGTACTCAGGGCCTTCAAGCTACACACTATGAAAGGCAGCAACAAGTTTAATGTTCAGAAACCTAAAGTATGTATCAGCAGCAGAATGGAGCTAAAAATAAATGTTTGTTTCAGTTCTATGAAGCTTTGAGTATTTTGGATCAGTAGCTGCTGTGTTTGTTGCATCATATTGCTGTAACTGTTTATATGCTTTATATATTCTGAGCTAAGTTGATCTATAGTGTTACATCATATTCTATAAGGATGTTATGTGTTTGTAGACTTTCTGCCCAGTTTGACCCATTTAACAGAAGTCAGCCTGTTTAAGGCTCTGATATCTATTCTGTGTGACTTACAGCAGTTATGACATGGTCTGATTTTCTCACCCAATAAAGGAATATTTCATATATCAGTCTACTCTTCATTCTATCAGAAACAGTTTTCACAGCTCGTACATTTTCTTTTTACACATATATGTAAGCATTGAGCCAAATTTAGTAATGCCAACATATTAAAAGAACAATATTTGTCTCTTATATATAATACATCTATATATACACTGTCACAGATACTTGTGTTTAAGTGAAGATTTAAGGTGATAGGAAATATAAATAAATGCAACTTGAATCTTTACTGAAGCTCAGTGTTTGGCACAGAGTTCATGTTCACTGCTGTAATAACTAATAATGATTAATATAATATTGGCCATATTATATTTACATTACCAAAGTGAGATGACTTTAGTCTCATGGACAACATTAGCTAATTGTTATTTACTAGCTAATCTTAAATGACTGTTCAGTACAAAAATGAAGCCCAACAATCATGTTTTACAGTCCTGTGGTCTCAGCCTCAGATACTTATCAAATCACACAAAGCTCATGTAGAAACAAATGTACAAAATATGTTCTCCTTCATTTCTGTCAAACAAAGCTGTATGAAACGTTTCCAGCTGTTAGTATCATGGTTGCTAGGCAACCTGGGCAGCGCGACGGAGGCTAGACCGTCCCATTTCACAAGCCTACAAGCCTCGCACTTCCGGCCTCAGCAGTCTTTGAGTACGCGGCCCTTGAGGACCGTTAAGGCTGCGTACTTTAAGGCTGCAGACCCTGAATTGGGAAACAGTCCCTGAATTGGGATACAGCCATACATACATGTTTTGGTTCGTGCAACTGGTCCGTTCGGTTATTGTCTCCCCAGAAACATTTCCGTTGTCTTTTTTCCTATTTCCGTTGTGCTTTGTGTGCTTTTGCAGCATTTTTCTTTTTGCAGCGTTTTTCTTTTTGCAGCATTTTTCTTTTTGCAGCATTTTTCTTTTTGCAAGTGTTTTTCTTTTTGCAGCATTTTTTCTTTTTGCAGCATTTTTCTTTTTGCAAGTGTTTTCTGAAGTTGCAGTCCGTTTGGCCTCTCAGGGCCACCGTAGGTAAGCGTTGGAGGTGGCGTTGGATCCGGGGTACACTGAAAAAAATAATCAGTGGGATAAACATAAAAAAATTATTGTAATCGGTTGCACGAAATTAAGTTATGTTTGGTTAACCTTAGTTTTTTATGTTATACCTGCACACATTTTTCTGGTAACACGAACATGACTTTTTTATGTTGTTGTTATGTTTTTCATTCCGGTCGAATATTTATAGAAACCACTTGTTTATCAGACATGAACTTTTTGTGTTAATTGTATTGGACTACTATATGTTATATTGACAAGATTATTTTATGGTAAGCTTATTTTATTTTATAACAAATTTCTAATATATAATATATAATCTAATATATAATTGAGTGTTCAATAAATAAAACTAAATTAAGGCTGATCTTACTGTATATACTGTACACTTTCTCTTCAATCAAAGAAATAAGCACAACATTTTTGAACAATGACCTGTATTTTTGAAAATACTACACAGTTGTAACAATGGACTTTCAATTCAGGCTTCCAAAATATACATGAGTCATATTTGTACAATGCATCTCTTGAAAAACATTCCATAACATTCCTCAAAGTTATCTGCTGTAACCTGAATTCAACATTGTGGGGCCTTATGACATCACGCTTATGTAAAAAATAGTTTTTTAAATGTAAGAGCCATAAGGTAATATGGCAACAGGGGTGTAATTATTAAAATGACACAAAGAAGAGACTTAAAATAACATTATAACCCACAGGCACACAACCAAGAGACCTAAACTGATTAGTATTGGCTTGCTTCTATCACTAAACATCACAATCACTAATACTACACGATGCAATCTGTTTGTAGTGGTGCACCTTGGGAAAAAAAATTGCAAACTGGTGAAATTGGTGCAAGGCACCATTTCCATTGAGAAAAATGGACATTCAAAATTTGAATTTCTTTTTTAAAAGAGCCATGGCTTGAAAAGTGAAAACTGCAGTAATAAAGGCCCCAAGTTGAAAAGTGCCAGAAAAATAAGTTTCACTATGTCCTGCAACTTTACCAGTGCTGGCTTAAAAGAAAGGATAGTACATATTCGAAGAGGTAAACATGTTGTTCCCACATCATAACTGGAAAACTGTTCAATCGTACAGTCTGGTCCTGAAAACCTGGGCCTTCTTTGAAAAGCTGTTCCTTTTGAGCTCCATAACCAGTTTCTATAATACCTCGAAGGTATACTTTTCCAGTGGGTAGGTGAGGTTCAAAGTGTACATTAGTCCAAACAGCATTGCTGCTGCTAGGGTATAGTTATCCAAATCCTGCCAGACTCTCTGGCCTTCGAGGACTATCCCGATGTCCTCAGGGCTGCCATTGGCATCTCTTGACTTTATGATGTAAATTCCCATGGTTGTTTCCTTATTAGATCGTTGGATAATGGCTTCATCTGTGGCCTAGAAAATGCAGAATTCCAAAATTTAATTAAACAGAACACTGGTCAAAGAACATTATACCAAATCTTATTTTAATCTGTGTCACTGTTCCAAAAAATGTTAACATTAACACATTAGGTGAACAAAAATGGATTCATTACAGCATGTGATTTGAGTCCTCAGAATGCTTAAAAAGGTAATGCATGAAGTGAAATCTCCATGCAAAGAAGCAGAATACTGTCAGAGCATAGAGAGGTGTTCAACTATGAACTCCACACATAGTTCTAATGCAGGTAAAAGAAAAAAGAAAAAAAAAACGCAACCATGGTAAATTGTGAAAATCCCAGGTGATTTTCAACATACTCCTGGCATAGAGTGACAAGCAGCATTTTGTTAAAATTATTATTTTCCCTAAAGTGTATACACAAATTATTTTTTTTCTTACCTGGGCCGTGGGCTCCAGAATGTTCTTAAGTCTTCTTCCTATTTGTCCTCCTCGCCTTTTGAAGACCTTTATTAGTTTGTCAGATAGCACATCTATCTGCGAGAGTAATCTGGACTGCAGTGGCATGGTGGTAATGTGCTTAAACTCTGCATTTATCTAAAAAGAGAAGTTGTCACATAAAAATGCTGTCAAAATCTCGAATCTCACAAGGTTACATCCACACAAAGTTGTTATTTTTTGTCATATTACTATTTATTAGCTATGGGTCCCATGTTGCTGAGCAGTTCCATAGTTGCCCTTACTTCCATACCACCCAAAGCCTGTTTGCAACCACAGCAGTTGCCTCCTTCTGGCCATTTTGCAGTTCTGCCAAATGACCCAGAAACTACATCTATTATTGTCATATACACATCAAGGTCTTTCATTAATACTTAGTTAAATTAGTTAATTTGACCTTTCCAGAAAGTTTACCTTACAGAACGTGAGATAACATATGCAAATCTTCACTAGTAAATAAAATAATGTTATTAAAACCTTAACTGTAACACCTCTACGTAACAGCGCTAGAGAATTGTTCTGAAGCAACACCAATCTGCCCTTCAGCGGGGATAAGCACCATATATCGATACAGAAAAAATAAATTTAACATATTTATATTGTCATTATTTTTTTTTATCTCTTTAAGCCCTCCGCTCAGTCTCTCTATAAATCAGTTAAAACAATTTGTTGGGTTTTTGTGTGTCTTTAACATGTTATCAGTACATTACATTCACTGTCCCAGAACATGAAATAAAGCCCCACGTCATGCACTTCCTCTCCTAATGAGTACTGCATAGGTGTCATGCCCTAAATAAACCGACTTTAGTGAAGACACCCCCCCCCCCAACACACACACACACAGAGCCCACCCCATGGCAAACTAGCTTATTTAACTGTTTAACTAAAACATTTTAGGTACAACCAGTTAACTAAATGGACACAAGTTTGTTAGTCTGTATTCACTGAGAAAAAACAAGCGAATGTGACTGGGCACACACTGAAAAAAAGCTAATGCACATAATATTGTCCCGCAGCTTAAGCTAGCATTATCGTTAGTTAACTTAAGGAATGACTTGTTTTTTCCATTATGTTGCTCAACAGCAATTCATGAGAAAAACTTCCCCATCTAATGGATGTTCTCTTCGTTTCCTCTCAAACATGTAGTTTTCAGTTTACCTCGACAAAGTAAAGCTCAGCACCAAACGTAAACGAAGCGAAGACAAAAAATGGCGGACCGCCACAGTGAATTTTCCCTCGCAGAACACACCCTGGGGGGGTGGAGTTTCAACAGAAAACATAACTATTTTCTGTTATTTTGATATGACTGGTTTTAAAAGACTGAACATCCTTCTAAAACAAGTGAAAGGCGTGAGACTTAATTATGTTTAGACCAAAAATATAAATGATTCATGTTGGATATATTTACTGTATTTTTACTAATTTAACAACCTCATCATTGCATTAGTTGCTTTATGCTATAGCATTACGCTTACATTAGCTTGAAGCTCAAGGTCGTCATTTTATTTAATTTCTTTTTCTGGGCTTACAAACAGGACACACAACATTTAGATAACCGTTACACTGAATCTTGGGTCTGTGTTGAGTCTTCCAGCTGCTGACTACAGAAGCTAGATTGACCTTTCAGCATGTTTATAGCGGCTGTGGCTATGTGCTGGTAATGTTACCATGTGTGAGCAGTCACATTGGCAGCAGACATGTTTCAACAAACTAGTCATATCCCGGCCCTACATTAGCTTGTTTAATGGTTAAGACACTGCAGGTACCACCACTTACTACAGACACCGATGCAAGTTTGTAATAGTCTGTTAATTTAGACTGAAAGAATATACAAACAATATTAACTCACATTATATATGTTAATTACTAATTTGCTTATCGCATAATTTCGGTTACCATTAGCTAACTGGAGCCTAACATTTGCCTTTCATGGTTTTCGATAAACAGCCCACATACCTGTAAAATAACAACACCCCAGTAAAAGTCCACATATATAAAGGGTCTACACTCTTTCTCACTGGTGTATTAGCTTTAAAAGCTTCTTTACCTTCAAGTGTAAAACTCCAGATGGTAGTAGATTTTCCAAAGCGAGAGACAAAAATGGCGGACAGTGCAGCCGATTTTTCCTTTCCAGGGGGCGGAGCTTGAGGATAAAACACGACTAACTTGTTTCTTTTCAACATGATTTGTTCTAAAAGAATGAATATTCTTAAAGAATATGTGAAAATTAAAAGACAAAAATATGTTTAGATGTGAAATTTAAATTAGTCATGCTGGCTATATGAAGTAATTCTATGCAAATTCAACAACCACCCTATTGCATTTTTTTCAGTGTAGGGAGAGTGATGCGTCAGTGAGTGTTTATCAGTATCAGTATGTGTATGTGTGTGTGTGTCCATAGTTCAGCTGAGACAGTGTCCTTCGCCCTGCCAGGCTAAGTAAACAGTCTTCCAGCCAACCCAGGTGGCCTTGCATGGAATGGGAAGGAACAGTATCAACACAGTCGTTATCAGGGTGTTGTTGCCTTGAGCCCACAGCTGGCGCCGAAGGGGTAGCCGCATGAGTGATGATGATTTTTCTTTTACAAACAACTCATGAGAATTTCAAAGCTGTTCTTTAACACTCCGACACTGGTCTCTCAATCTCCTGTTGGAGAACCGCGAGCTTCCCGATGATGGTATCAAACTTGCGTTCCGTGGTGTTGTCAGTCTTTTGCTCAGAGAGCCGATTCTGAGAACTCACGACTGGAGTGAGCTGTTCCACGATGTAATCCAATGTACGCTCAGAGGTGTTATTCTGAGTATTCACGGCAGCTGTAAGCGTCTCCAAGCTCTTAACCGTGCTGCTCTCAATGAGCCCGTTCTGAGAAGTCACGCCCCGTCCCATCGTTTCAATCCCAGCGGGCAGCCTTGGGGGGGTTTGAACAGCCGGTTCCGCTCTCTTATTTCTCCGATAATCCAGGGCCAAGCCAGCTCCGATCAGCAAGAACCCTGTTATCATGGTTCCAAATAGGTAGATATCTTCAGCGTCCTCGAACAACAGTCCCACCAGGCACACGACCCTCCATTCCTGCCACCCGTCCATCGTGTATCCGGCAGGAAAAGTCCCTCCAGGGCACTCGGGCTCTCCCGAGCCCAGACTTCTTGTTGAGAAAAGGGTGTCAATAGCATTCAGAGACCAGTTGATCAAATCCATAATTCTCTTTAGGTTTTAGAAACAGACTGTGAGAGACTGTTCCAGGGAAAGTAAGCTTATTCTTAAAGAGTGTTTAGAGACTGTTTGAATAGATATTAGCGCACCATCAAAGCAAATTGGTTCTCTGAGATTATTACAAAGAATTCTGATAGTCCCAAAGTCCCGTTTAATTATGTCCTGCATCCCACGAGTACAGCTATACGTGAGCCTGCCTCACACACTTGTGAGGGTTTGTTACTGAAGAAACTGAGAGTTATCAGAGCTCATATTCTGCTCCCATCTCCAGGCCCTTCTGATCGACCAATATGCTGTTCTTTCCTCCTTGAACTTTACCTTATCTTACTGATATAATCATGCGTATAAAACCTGATCCTTGTGCCCTGGACCTGGTCCCCATGCCATTTCTCAGAGATGTGTTGTAGACAACTGGCCCTAACATCCTCACTATTGTAAGTATTAGTGCCTCAAGTGGAATTCCTCTTCATATTTTTAAACTACCTCTTCTTCAGCCACAATAAACCCCAAACTGGTTTGTATCTGTCAGTTAATAATAATTTTAGACTTATGTCGAAGCTGCTGTTTTTGTCTAAGATGTCCTTAGTGGGCACTCCACCCTTTTCCGGCTCAGACTTGGAGGTGCTGATTCACACTCGGCTACGAACCATTCCTAAGCTAGCTGGGGGGCATCACCTGATGAAGCCATGAGAACTAAATCATCTGTGAATAGCAGAGATGAGATTCTGAGACCACCCAAGTGAAAGCCTTCTGCCACTTGGCCTTGCCTAGAAATTCTGTCCATAGAAATTACGAACTGAACTGGTGACAAAGGGCAGCCCTGGCGGAGCCATCACCCACCAGGAACGAGTCTGACTTATCGCCGGCAATGCCGACCAACAGAGGCGTCTCAGGCGACATGAACGGCGGGTCTGCAACTTGAACATTGGGGAATGATGAGAAAGCCTAGCTCTTATGTCCAGTAAAGTTTGGTGGTGGTATACCAAAAAACATGAAGTGTTACTAGTGAAGAAATAAAGGAAGAGTAAAATTAAACACAAAAAACAGCGGTTCCTCTGGGGAGCTTGCGATGAGGTTGCCATACTTGGCGCCATCTTGATTGACTGATCTGGACTGATCAGTCAATGAATCAGTGGACTGATCTGTGTGAGGGAGGAGGAAGGTAGTAACATGGCATTTTTAAACCATATCGTTTTATCAGCACTGAGAAGCAAAATTTCCAGGTTGCTTAGTTTTTCTTAGTTGAATAAAAAGTACCGGTAACTTTTGTAAATTGAGTTCTAATAACAAATTATTAGAACCCCCCCCCCACACACACACACCCCAAGTGCTGAGCTGTACAGTTTAATGGCTCGGGGAACATGGAGCTTTTAGTCCTGCTGGTTCTGCTACTGGGGAGGAGCGTGGTTGAGATTATCCATCATGTTCAGGTGTCCCCCTTTCACAGAATGCCAAACCTTCTCCATAGAAACTTCATTCGGACGTTGGACCTCTCGACAGCTTTCACAGCCACGGCTTTGCTCCACACACCTGCCTGCCTCCCTGCTCTTCTTCACCATAATAACAATAACAATACCCCCCCCCCCCCCCCAACCCTAACCCCCAAAGACAAAAAACGAGAGGTTATGTTGATTAAACTGGCATTACTTCTTCTATGTACTAACTCCATTAGTGGGAGAGTGGAAATAGAAAAACAGAGGTAAGAAGAGGTATTTGTGCAGGTACAAATCACCTGACTTGGTTCATCCATGATGTAGTGTTTTGTTGCGATGACAGCTCAGGAGCCTACTTGGATTAACTTCTTCTTCTGGATCGGAAACAGGACCTTGTGTTGCTCCAGAATCTCTCTGAGAAACTGGTCCTTGACCTGAAGTCCATTCCTCTGCAGCTCTTCACCGGCTCTTTCTGTTTAAAGTATTTGAGTTTGGCCACAATCGCTCTGTGTCCGCGTGCACCGTCTCGTTGACCTCCCAGATGATGAAGACGATTAAAGGTGATGTTTTTAGATACATCCCCTGAGAGTTTTAGGTGGGTTAGGATGTTTGGACCACTGCTTCTAGATCTTCTTCTGGCTACTCTGGTATTCCTGAAAGCACCAAGGTGGCCCTCATGTTGCTGGTCTGCAGCTCGATGACAGTTTTTGACATTTTTTTTTAACAAGAGTCAGGTCATTCTTTTGATCAGGGATCTCACCAACTCTGTGAGTGTCGCGTTTTCAGATAACCTCTCTAACAACTCCAGAAAGGTATGGGAAGGCCTGAAACACAACACCAATTACAAAGGCAATGGGACAAATACAGATAACACGTCTTATTAACAGAGGAACTTAACCACTTCTTTGCCCGCTTCGAGAAATCTGCAGTCACCCCCACCATGCACACCGTCCTGCCCACAGCCTCCACTGAGCACAGCCCCCACACATTTAGCCTCCACGAACTCCAGGTTTGCAGTGTGTTCAGAGCAGTAAATCAGAGGAAAGCTGCTGGCCCTGACAGAATATTTGATAGAGTGCTCAAAGCCTGCGCCGACCAGCTGACTGCTGTGTTCACCAGACTATTCAACCTCTCCCTGTCACATGCCACTGTCCCTCACTGCCTGAAATCACCAACAATAGTCCCAGTCCCCAAGTCCACCACCATTAGTAGCCTCAGCGACTACAGACCCATCGCACTGACTCCAGTTTGTAAAGTGCTTCGAGAAGCTGGTCCTAAAGCACCTCCCACCCAGCTTCGACCCCCACCAGTTTTTGCCTGTAAGGCAAACAGGTCCACAGAGGATGCAATTTCCACCACCCTCCACTCCGCTCTGCATCACCTGGAGAATCCTGGGACATCGGTAAGGATGCTCTTCATTGATTTCAGCTCGGCCTTCAATACCATCAATACCAGACATTCTTATAGCCAAGCTGGTGAACTTGGACTCCCCCCCTCCACATGTGCATGGATCAAAAACTTCTTCACAGACCGCTCACAATCAGTCAGGCAACCAGAGATCATCCACCCTGTCACTCAGCACCTGCTCACCACAGGGATGTGTGCTGAGTCCACTTCTATACACCATCTACACCAGTGACTGCACCCCCATGCACCCCTGCAACATCATCATCATCAAATTTGCAGACGACACTACTCTGATGGGGTCATCACCAACGATGACGACACAGCCTACAGGGGTGAGGTCCAGCAACTGTCAGAATGGTGTGACTACAATAACCTCACCCTAAACACCAAGAAAACAAAGGAAGTGGTCATGGACTTCCGCAAAACAAGAACTGATCCCCCTCCGTTCTCCATAAAAGGTGACTATGTGGAGACGGGAGGGTTCCTCGGCACCCACATATCTGAGGACCTTTCTTGGTCCACAAACACATCAGCCCTGGTGAAGAAAGCCCAGCAGCGCCTCCATTTCTTGAGGGCTCTGAGATGGAACAGGCTGCAGACTGACCTCCTAGTGTCCTTCTACCGTGCCACTATCGAGAGTGTGCTGGTGCACGCCATGCCTGTGTGGTACGCTGGTTGCACAACAGCTGACAAGAAGAGACTACAGAGGGTCATCAGAACTGCAGAGAAGGTGATCGGCTGTCCACTCTCCACTCTGGACTTAATTGCCAGCTCAAAATGTCTCTCCAGAGCCAGGGGGATTATTAAAGACCACCTCCACCCTAACCACCACCCTTTCAATATCCTGTTCAATGTTTCTACCCATACACCATTTATATAGTTCACTCACATATATGTATATATACATATATATATTGCTCCCCCCCTTTATTGTTTATATTTTTTGTTTACTTTTCCACCTTTGTGGTCCAGCTACCCAATTTCGCTGTGCAAGAAACAGCTCAGTGACAATATAAGCTCTAAGTCTCTCTAACTCTCTAAGTTTTCAGCAGTAATTGTTGCTGCTGGATGAACTGACGCACACAGCACCTGAAAGTCTTTATGGGGGATTTCCGGGATGGGTCAAAGTTGGACAGTGCTTTGTGTATGAACGGCAAAATGTCCACGATGTTGTTGTTTTGTGGAGAAGCTGGTTCCGGTGAGTCTTCGGTGTGGCTTCATTTCGAGGGTGGTGTTCCTTTGCTGCTGGAGGGAGTCGGCACCTTGTTACCTGGTTTCCACATAAGAACAAAAAACTGGTCAGTACAATGCTGCGAACTGTCCAGATCTTCTTTGTGGCCCCTCCAGTGATGAAGTTGGTTGGAGTTTAATTCCTACTGCTGTAACCTTAAAAGCTGTCCAGGAACATACTTGCAGAGAAAATTAGTGGCTGGAATGTTCTCAGTCATGTTCAATGCTCGCTGTGTCTCACTTTACCACAGCATAACTTTCCCTTACTTGCCTGTCACTTCCTGCTCAGCACTGATCTAAAAACAACTCTAAATTCATCCAGAACATGTGAGGCCTGTGGGGTGAAAGCTCTAGATCTTAAAACAAAACAAAATATAACACTATATAAGGAAATAAAAAGTTCACACATGAAAGTTATCCGGATAACTTAGAAGTGAAATCTGCAAATCAATCACGTGGAAGCGAGGGAGCAGCTGACTCTTCTTTATTTGAACCTGGTGTGTTTTCCTGAATGAAGTTCTTTCAGATTGGTGGAGCTCTCACAGCTCTGCTCGTACCTCTGTGGAGCCTCCAGACGAGGCGGGTAGGCAGTTCTTAGATGGTAATGAAAGCTCCATGTGCATCGCTGCAGATTCATTAAGACCAGCAGCTGTTCTCTGATGTGGGACAAAGCTCACAGCAGCCCCTCATCTGGAGGTTAATGGGCTGAACGGCCACCCTGAGCGCTCTCAGCACTGCGGCGCTGCGGTCAGCTTCACAGGTAAACCAGTCACAGCCATGTGTCATGTGTCTTTATTTAAGAGTGTGATCATTTCAGTGCTTTGTGACTTTTACAAGTCATGTATATATTCAGTGTATACAGTACATATGAGTATAATACACATATGTGAAGTGTATATGAGTATATATGCGTATCATTGAGACAAATCAGACAGACCATAGATTTGTCCTTCTGAGACTGTAAAGATTTAAACTCCAGCTCTGATTTTATCCTGCTGCTTGTTTCAGTTTGGGGATGAAAACAAATACAGACATTATTAATAATAATAATAACAACATTATTATAAATAATAATAATAATAATAATAATAATAATAATAATAGTGATGATGATGATGCTTTTCTATCAGGTCTCAGGATAAAATGAGCTGGATGTGTTTGTTTGTTTGTCCTGCAGGTGGAGCTCTTCTCCTCTTCTGTGTGCTCCATCTGCGACTCCTGAATCTACTCACAGCTTCTCCTCTCTGCTCTTTGGTTCTCACTCTTCACTCACATCACTCCTGTAAGGAGGCCCACTGACTTTATAAAAAAGGTTTTGGGGAGATAATCGATTATAAATGATGTCTGAAAGTCTTTGAATATTAAAATATTCCAGATCTGTTCAGGTTTGAGGACACAAACACTGCACCAGATTATCGGTTAATTTCTGCACATTGTTATGAATTATTAGTCTACTTATTAAAATAGACTCTGACATTTATGATTTAGTTGATGTTCATGTAAAAAAGTGACCAAAATAATCTCCTCTGTATGTGGAGGATATTTGACGATAAAGTGATAAAATGTGAACTCAGGAGGAGAGTTGTGTTTAAAAACTTCCATCTTCTTCTTCTTATCCGGGGCTGGGTGGCGGGTGTCAGGGGCTGGGTCTGTGACCCGGCATTTTGTGTGCATTTGGTATTAGTGGTTTCTTATGCTACATTGAAAGAATGTTAAGTTTAAGGATTATTATCAGGTTGCCTTAAATTTAGGTCTAGTTTAGGTTATTCTGTGTCTTCTTATGAGTGTTTTCCTGTGCACTATGTGGCCTTGTCGTCAGTGTCTTCCTTTCACTTATGCCTGTGTTTAAGTGTCTCTTATTGGTTCGTCATGTTGTATCTGTGTGTGTTTGTCTGTCATGTTTCATGATTGTGTCATGTATGTGTCCTGTTATGTCTCCTGTTTTATTTTGAAGAGGTCTTGTGTTCTTTGTTCATTGTCTTAGTTCATTTCCCTGTGGTGTCATGATGTTTATTTGTGTCAGCTGTGTCCCCGTGTGTTTCCACTTCCCCTGATCACCTCATGTGTGTATTTGTGTGTTTTCGTTCAGTCGGCGTCAGGTCATCTGTGCTACTTTTCCCAAGTCATAGTTTAAAGTCATACTGGACACAGTCGTCATAGCTTCTTGGTTAGTTCATAGTCGTCATAGTGCCATAGTTGATTCATAGTTTTCCTGGTGAAGTCAGAGTTCATCAGTCTTGTTGTGCTTAAGTTTGTTTTCGCTTTCATTTATGTTCCACGTGTATCTGCCCGAACACCTCAGCCTACTCAGGAGAACTCATCCCTGACGTAGAGTGGGCACTCCACCTGTTTACCCCCCGTCCGTCTGTCCGTCCGTCCGTCCGTATATTACATTAAAAAAAGTAAATCTGTTGAATACTGAGGGCAGCTGGGCTGCTGACTGGAGTGAAAGTGAGGATGGGACAATATGGCCAGAAAAAACAGTTTCAGAAAGGTTTATTGCTTTCCCTGAAGGAACTGACGGAGACAAGAAAGCTTCCCTGACACTTAAATTCCCTATGTTCGTAGTGCTAGGCTCAGCTACTCCGGGCATGGGAACAACAGTGTGAACATAGTCATTAACACGAAAAGTCGGCTCAACAAAGGCAGTCTTAGGAGCAATGGTCATGGGTGAGACAGAGAAATCCTTATTTTTAGAGGAGACACAAAAAATAGCTCCAGAAGAAATAGACCTAGTATCTGGGTCAGAAGGAACAGAAAGAGTGTCTGTTTCACCCACCACAGCCGGCTGTTTTGACATCCTGAAGTCCGGCTGTGGGGTGCTGCGCCGGCGACGCGAACGTCGCTTCCTCCTTGGAGTCGGCTCCGACGGGCCGGGTAACACCTCATCCGGCAGTTTGGATGGCACGTGCTCCACTGAAACGAGCGGGCGAGCGGTAGCGGCGGGGGGGAGTTTGTGGAGAATGAAGTTTTCTACCGGAGGGTGCAGTGAGTCCAATAGCCAGGGATAATCGGAAATAAGCTGTTGTAGCCTGGCTTCCAGAAGGTAGAGAAATGCTTCTCCCTCATGCTCTAGCCACAGGTTGATTAATTTTGAAGCAGAGTTCGTTATGAGGTCCCGAAGCTCCGTGGGTGGGGTGAATGCCGCTGGATCCATATCTGGCTGGTCCGTACTGTCACGGCGAGTGAGATGAGCCGTGTGGAAAATAAAGGAGGATCCAAACGCAGGCACTTGTAAAGGTGTGATGGTGGTTTATTAAACACAAAATAAAAATGGACAAAAGGCGAACCGAACAAGGACTAAACTAGACTGGGAACAAACTGACTACAGAACACAAACCTGAACATGAATGAAAGCGAGCAGAAACACTTGGCGGTTGACAGCAGGGAAACACACAGATGAAGCAGGGTGGAAACACAGACGGACCAGCAACTACAATGACAGAGGACACGACTTAAATACACACAGAGAAACACAGGGGAATTACACACAGGTGGTGGACACAGCTGAGAATAATCAACAAGACGAGACAGAGGTAAAACTGAACACACTCACATGAGACGCAGACCTTCACAATAAAACAGGAAACGAGAACACTACACCAAGACGCAGACCTGACACTGAGACAGACAGAGTGACACATGGAACCTGAACTAAACTAAATGTGAGATACAACCGAGAACAAATCCTTAAACATGAATAAACAGATACATAGAATTCTAATAATAATACTCATAGCGCCCAAAACCACAACAAACATTCAAAAATAAACTAATCAATCAAAACTCAAAATACTGGATCGAAACTGACCCAGAACCGTGACAGACTATGAGCCAAGATTGTT
The DNA here is from genome assembly GCF_900408965.1 of Simochromis diagramma. Lineage (NCBI taxonomy): Eukaryota > Metazoa > Chordata > Actinopteri > Cichliformes > Cichlidae > Simochromis > Simochromis diagramma. Next base: position 312,194 of record NW_024387070.1, read on the forward strand.
TAAAAGCCTAAGGTCTAATGATTTCCTTCTTGTTTCTGACAGTGAAAGGTTACACTTGATGCTGTGAAAACAGCTGCTTTTTGTTTTTTCTCTTCACTAAAATCTTTGTGGAGGTTTTATTGTTCAAATATTTCTGTTATTGGCAGCTCTGGGCCTCCACAGCTCTGACGGTATGTCGGGCTGGTTGGTCGGCCGCCATCACCCTGCATACCAACCACACACACACACACACACACACAGATGATGGGGGTGGATGGTGTTTTTTTTCGGGGCCCTCCCTCCTCTTTCCCAGCATCCTCTGGGGGACGATGCGAGCCAGCAAACCCTCCTCCTTCCTTGGAACAGCTAATCCCTGAATCCAGTCCAACGCCACAGTCTGAGAGCGAGCGAGGGAGCCCGCTGCAACTGCCAGGCGTGTCCCCGTGTCAGGCTCAGAGATAACTCAGCAACATGTCTCAGACCCAGAGAGCATTACATTGGGTATCACAGTGATCGCTGCCTTCGGTGCTGTTATTAGTTCATTATTCAAACACACTGCTGATTTCTCTGTGAGCTCTGATGAAGCTGCTTCTCTCTAAGGTTTGAAGTCTGTCCTCTCAGGCCCGCTGACAGTCAAAAATAAAAAAAAAAACGCCAAAAATCTGTACCACACACACAAAACTAAAGAAGAAAATTAGCATTTATTTATCCATGTACATATTTTGATGAGGAGAAACAAAAGAGTTTGTGCAAAAAAATCTGATTCAACAAATAAAATGTCAAATAAAAAAAATAATTAAAAATTAAAAACATTTGGAGTCTAGGTCGAATAGAAACTTTATCAAATGTCAGAAAATGTTTTAAATGTAACACAAAAATGAAAGAATATTAATATGTGAATTCAACAATTTTAACTCTTTAAATTTTCATTTCCATCATTTCAAACATAACTTTCCTCATTAAGAAACAGTAATCAGTATTAATGATCAGTATCAGGTAACAGGCAGTAATAATCATAATAATATTGAACTGAATTTATTAGTAATAAGGACTAATAATCAGCGATAATAATTAATAATCAGCGATGACTGATGAGACTGTTCTGGTTTGATCCCTGAAGGTAAAATGGGCCAGTCTAACCGCTGGAACAGAGTCTGAACAGACTGGCAGTCTGGCCTGAACCTGTGATAGAAACCAGGTGAACTACATGACACTGACAACGAAGAAGCTTCCACAGGGCTGCGGATCAGACTAATTCCTGGAATCACTGCGAGTGAACATAGAGCCAACAAGTTTACAGACTAAACCAGGAGAGACAAATTCAGAAATTGAACCTTTTCAGGGGCAAACAGAAGCTTCAGGCACAACAAGATGGACATTGTTTTTATTATTCTGGTGGTTCAGTCGGGGGCCATCTCTGAGAACGTTGGTGCCTCCTCAGATTCCTGTGGTAGAAAGATTGCTGACTGCTCCACAGGTCAGAGGCTGACAGTTGAACATGGGGTAAAGAAACAGGACTACAGGTGTGAATCAGGAGGAATCACCTCCTCCTTGTGATCACCGATGACAGTTGGAGGTGACTCACGTGGAAAGAGTTAAGCTTTGTCAGCAGGGCGTTGGGCCATCAGGTCACTGAAGGTAAAAGCAGTTCCTCTTGAGCGGCGGTCACAGAGGAAGTGTGGGAGCGGCAGGTCGCCTCAAGTTGCCACATCGCTGACAGTTTGAGCTACCTGCCAACGTTCTGAGTGTGATGAAATGTGCTGACGGTGCGCTCTGAAAGCCACCGCAGTCTGAGTCAGACCGCCGTTACCCAACGTACTGTAACAAGTTCTGCTTTCCCAGCAAGAAGGTGAGAGGTGGAGGGACGCTGAAGCGACGAAACGGGAGGGAAGAAAAGACCAACATGAAACTGCAGAAGTGATGATGAAGAGGAAAAAAATCTGCAGGTCAAAGGTCAGATTTACAGCAGGACTCAAACTCCTCCATACTGACTATTTCTGCTGTCAGCTTCCTGAATGGCTCCAGAGTGCTTCATCACTACATTACACCCGTCTCAGAATACACCTTCCTCAGAGACTAATTTCATGTGTGTTTTCCATGGTGTTATATTATATATATATAAATGACATATGTAGTGTTTCCAAACTGTTAAAATGTGTATTGTTTGCTGATGATACCACTCTGTACTGCTCAGGTAAAAACTTAGAACAGCTTCTGACTACAGCGGAAAAGGAGTTAAATATATTAAAAAACTGGTTTGATGTAAATAAGTTATCATTAAATATAAAGAAAACAAAATTGATTATTTTTGGCACTAGACAAATGAAAAATGTATCTAAAATAAGGGTTAATGGAATTGAAATTGAAAGAGTGTACGAAAATAAATTTCTTGGAGTGATAATTGATGATAAGCTGAGTTGGAAGTCTCATATAAACCACGTGAAAACAAAAATGTCAAAACCCATTGCTATTCTCTATAAATCAAAGCATGTCCTGAACAAAAAATCATTATACACACTTTATTGTACTCTGTTGCTTCCATATATGACTTACTGTCTGGAGATATGGGGTAATGCATATAAAACGAACACTCTTCATATTTTCAAGTTACAAAAAAAAGCTATACGAATTATAAACCAATCAAACTATATAGAACCAACTAACATTTTGTTTATTACTCTGAATACCCTGAAATTTTATGATTTAGTTGAATATAAAATGGCACAGATAATGTATAAAGCACAAGATAACTTGCTTTGCCCCAGTACTCAGAAGCTGTTCAAAGTCAGAGAGAGTCAATATGACTTAAGGGGAACAGATTTCTTTAAAAAAAACAAGATAAGGACAAATATAAAGCAGAGATGTGTTTCTGTTAGAGGAGTTAACCTGTGGAATAGTTATGACAGTGATTTAAAAAGGTGTAGTTCATTTTCCTTGTTTAAAAACATGTTTAAAAATAGAGTAATAGAAAAATATATAAATCAAGAATGAAAAGAGCAAAAAGGAGAAAAAAAAACAACCTCTTGATTCTTTTGCTTTGATGTAGTTACTTATCTAAGGTGGAAAGTTTTTTTTTCTTTGTTTTTTTTTTCTTTGTTTGTTTGTTTGTTTGGTTTTTGCTTTGTTTTATTATTTTCTTCAAGCCCTGTGTACAGGAGCTGCATACAAAAAGATATTTTGTGAAAAGGGTTGGTGTAATAAGCAAATGCTTCAGCCAATACCTTTTGATTAGCCTTGTCTCATGCTTTCTTTCTTTATGGTAGATTTTTGTTCTGTTTTCACTGTGTTTTTTTTTCACTGTTTTCACTGAGATTTGAATTTGAATGCTAATCAATAAAATCAAAATCAAAAAAAAAAAAAAAAATATCTGTAAATGACCACAGCAGACCCGGTGACATTGACATGCTTTGCAGCAGTCTTTATTAGCACAGCTGGACTGGGGGCCGCCCATGCGGCAAGCAGTGGCGCAGCCGGCGTGGCATTGAGCTTGGGCTCACGGGGGGCTGGGCAGGCGTCCAGCACGCTGGACCACACCACGCGCCGGCCTCTGGTGGAGGTGAGGCCGCTCTGCTCAGCCCACAGACCTCGGGCTTGGGTGGCGTGGACTCCCCTAGCACGGGCACTTATCCAGCGGCTTCTCCGGGCTACCCACGCTGCCTCAACCGGCAGGCGCGGCTTGCGCGCCGCGGCCTGATTGCGGATGCCGTGCAGGTGCATCCTCTAAACGAGGACAACATTATGCTAACCGACACGTGTAAAACTAAGAAATACTCTGATTTCAAGCTAAATCTGAGAACCGTTGAAAGCAAAGGCATTTTAAACGATCCACACCCCTTAACTGTGTGGCACCCAGTGTTGCCAACACCTCTGTAAGGAAAATCGCTATTGGCTGTCCTAAAAGTGGCTAGAAGTCGCAAAATGACATCTTTGCCTAATTTGCATAATTGGACCCCAGCCCGCCGCCTCTCACCAGGGGCAACTCCAGACTGAGACAGAGTCCAGCCCCTCTCCAGGATACTGGTTCCAGAGCCCAAGCCATGCGTAGAGGTGAGCCCGACTATATCTAGCTGGTACCTCTCAACCTCACGCACTAAGTCAGGCTCCTTCCCCACCAGAGAGGTGACATTCCATGTCCCTATTGCCAGTCTTGGCAGCTGGGGATCAGTCTGCCAGGGCCTCCACTCCTGGCCGCCACCTGGCACACAATGCACCCGACCCCTATGGCGCCTCATGCGGGTGGTGGGCCCATGTCTCCTCTTCGGGCTGTGCCCGGCCGGGCCCCATGGACTAAGGCCTGGCCACCAGACGCTCGCCCTCTGACACCCTCCCCGGGCCTGGCTCCAGGGCGGGGCAACGGTAACCCTATCCCGGGCAGGGTAAACTGTTCCCTCAATGTTCTCTTCATAAGGGTCTTCTGAATCGCTCTTTGTCTGGTCCCTCACCCAGGACCAATTTGCCATGGGAGACCCTACCTGGGGGCTAAAACCCCCAGACAACATAGCCCCTGGGATCCCTGGGACACACAAACCCCTCCACCACGATAAGGTAGCGATTCACAGAGAGGGTTTTTGTATTATATGATTTATTTATTACATTTTATGTGGAGTGAATAAATAAAAGTATATTTACGGAGGCCCCTAGAGACAAAGCACATACGAACTCCAAAACACGTACAAACTCCAAAACACGTAAAAACTCAGAAGCACGTACAAAACACAACAGAAGTGCTCCATGATGCTAGGGCGCAGTGTTGAGTTTTTGTTACCTGGTGGCTACACAAGCCAGGAAGTACCAACGACCGGATTTGGTGGGTGTGTGGTAGTAACAGGTAAATGAATTTTTTTTTTTAAATTATTTGAATATATATGAGTGCTTGTGTATAAATACACAAACAATACACATATGCTTTCAATTGTGTAATTTAAGTGATCTAGGTAGCTCTGTTTTGGAAGTTCAGTTAAAGCTAGAAATGTGTTTTGGAGTTTGGACGTGTTTTGTCTCTAGGGGTCACCACATATATTTATATATAAACATATATAAATAAAACCTTTTTTGTTTTACATTAGTAATTCCTTTTGTGCATAATTTTATATTATTGTTAATAATAAATTAATTAAAGCAACAAAACAACCTGGAGAGCCGGCTCTTTTTAGTGAGCCGAGCCGAAAGAGCCGGTTCTCTAAAAAGAGCCGGAAATCCCATCACTACATAACAGTAAAAGAAGAACTGACTGCGTTACAGTCAGTGCGGGAGCAGTGGCTTTGCTCATGTGCAATTCATTTGCAGTTTGGACGCATAGGTGTGAACATCTCCTGCCCTGATAGCAGCGGGGGAAGTACTATCCTCCGCCGGTGAGCGCTTTGGCACGGGCGAGGTGCCCACAGCAGCACCCGCTGCTTGTTGAGAAGAGCGATACGCGCTTTCACATCAAAAAGTCATCATAAATAAGTCTCCAATAACACCAGAAAAAGTCGCCAGATTTGTCGCTTTTTAGAAAAAAAGTCGCTAAGGGGGTCTGAAAACTCGCTAAATAAAGCAACAAAGTCGCTAAATTGGCAACACTGGCAGCACCTCACATCGTGCATTATCAACATTACACAATATCCTCCAGACAGACAACGAAGGAAAACACTTAAAATAAACAATGTTAAGTATTTCATGAAAACATGTAGGACAACAGATATTTGGCAAATGTGACACACTGATATTTGAAATACTAATAAACTGACGGAAAAATGTGCCGTACATTATGAATGATGCATGCTGTTCAAACATTCACAACAGCCACTTCAGTAACAGTGAAAATATAAAATAACAAAACAATGACTCATCATCCAGCTTTTCTGCTTACCTGAAGTCAAGTTGCAGGAAAACCCAGACTTCCCTCTTGCCACCTCCTCCACCTTATCCAGGGAAACATCAATAAGATAAGATGACCTTTATTACTCCCACAGGTGGGAAATTTGTTTTGTTACAGCAAAAGTGCAAAGTTATGTAGCAGAAATTAGAAAACACTGGAATGCAATAAAATACAATAGAATAAAATAAAATACTATATACAATAGAATAACAGAATAGAATAATATATACAATAGAATAAAATAGAAATACAAATACTATATACAACTGAGTAGGAAAATACCAAAATACAACTTCGTCAGAAGAAGAATTGCACAAGAATTGCACATATAGCAGTCTTATTGCACATGTGTGGGTTTGTGTGTTTGATCAGCTGCAAAAGTCTTTGTTGCAGAGTCTGACAGCAGTGGGGAGGAAAGACCTGCGAAATCCCACACCGTGGGTGCTGCAGCCACTGAAGGAGCTGCTCAGTGCTGTCACAGTCTCCTGCATGGGGTGGGAGATGTTGTCCAACAGGGATGACAGCTTAGCCACCATTCTCCTGTCACTCACCACCTCCACTGGGTCCAGAGGGCATCCCAGAACAGAGCTGGCCCTGCGGCTCAGCCTGTTCAGTCTCTTTCTGTCCCCAGCAGACCACACCATAGAAGATGGCTGAGGCCACCACAGAGTCATAGAAGGTCTTCAGGAGTGGGCCCTCCACTCCAAACGACCTGAGTCTCCGCAGCAGGTACAGCCTGCTCTGCCCTTTCCAGTAGAGGGCGTCTGAATTATGAGTCCAGTCCAGTTTGTTGTTCAGATGAACCATGGTGAACACCAAGCTACCTGTAGCTGTCCACAGCCTCAGTGTCCATACCTCAGTGTCCATACCTCAGTGTCCATACCTTGGATGTTCAGTGGTTGGAGTGGAGGATGTTTGTGCTTGCGGAAGTCTACCACCAGCTCCTTGGTTTTACTGGTGTTGATCTGGAGGTAGTTCAGCTGGCACCAGTCCACAAAGTCTTGGGTCAGTCCTCTGTACTCCCTGTCGTCCCCATCAGTGATGAGGCCGACTATTGCAGAGTCATCAGAGAACTTCTGCAGGAAGCACTGGGTGGAGTTGTGGGAGAAGTCTGCAGTGTAGACGGTGAAGAGGAACGGAGCCAGAACCGTTCCCTGTGCGGCCCCCGTACTGCAGACAGCCCTGTCCGACACACAGCCCTGAGTCCTCACATACTGTCTGAGGAAAAATTGTATATAATGTGATCAGCTTCATGAGATGTGCTCTTTTTATTGATCACTACATGTCTACGTGACTTTTCACCTAATAACTTTTGTGATGATGAACTTATTCAGCTACTAACTGCTTCCTGTCTTCAGAGAACATTCAGATGTAGAGAAGAGAAACCTCAGCTCTTTTTGTGAACATACAGATGTAGAAATGGGAAAAACCGTTGCTCTGAGTGACGTTGTTATCTTTGCACACACACACACACATAAAGAAAGCAGACAGTGATGGGGTGCAAGTCTTGCGTTCCATGACTGCCCTCGCGAGTGAAAAACTTCTGCAGTGTTTGTGTTTTCTAACTCAGGTGTCTCAGCTGAAGAACTGTGGGGCGATTCTTAGAAATACCCTGTCACATACTGTGGTCGGTCGGTGAGGTAGTCCAAAATCCAGGTAGTGAGGTGATGGTCCACTCCAGAGTTCTCCAGCTTGTCCTTCAGGACCGTGGGAAGAATGGTGTTGAAGGCACTGGAGAAATCAAAGAACATGATTCTCACACTGCTTCCAGCGGTCTCCAGGTGAGCGAGGGAACGGTGTAGGAAGTGAATGACAGCATCATCCGCTCATATGCCAGGCTGGTAGGCAAACTGAAGTGGATGGTGTCCATGAAAAATGTATAAATAAAAACAAAATAATGCTGAACTTGGTTTGAGGAATATCTGGTCAAAGTTCCCCTGTGGCAAGGACCATCAGATTGGCATGCTTGGAGTAGATACCAAATGCCTGCTGTAGCAGGGTCCATTCTCACAGGTGCTGCTAATCCAGCACCAATCAGGCACCTGATTGTCAGTACCTGGGGTATGTTTTTGTTTGTTTTTCTTTCTTTAAGGAAGTACAGGAGAACGACTATCTTTTACAGGTTTAATCCGTTTCAGTAGTTGAAATTACAAGTTATAGCGCGCTGGACCTCGATGTAAACCAAAAAACCTCTGCTGCCTGACCTCTGCTTAACAAAGAGGATCACCCTGTAAGCAGACAACACAGTTTTATACCACAACAAAAATCTTCTTCTGGGAAACAACTTGGCATCATGTCAGCTCCCCTCCAGATCTTCTCCTGTACGTCTGACCCCAATCTCGTGTCTGCGAGGAGCTCAAAACAAGAGTCAGGAGCAGAATAATCTGTTTGGTATTGGGAGAGAGTAGTTGGGAAGTTTTGGATGGCCACAACCACATACTCAGTGTGGTGTATTTAGATGTGGACGTTTATAGATTTGACATTATGTAAATATGAGTGTATATAGACATATATGTCTGATGAGTATATGTGAGTGTACATTAACTGTGGAGCTGTTCTGTCTTAAACTGTGCCGTGTTTTTGGCTGTGATTGACGGCTGTTGTGTTTCTGCTGAGCAGGAAATGTGGGGCAGTACCAGAGTAAAGTGAAGAAATTCAGTTTCATGTGAGAAATGTTCAAAAACGACATGTGTAATCAAATTTTAACTGGAATCTAATATGCACATACTGATGGTCCTACTCCGTCTGACGCTCGTCTCTTACTCTTGCTGCGCTTCCTGTGGAGACGACTTCAAACAGGAGCTTCACTCGTTCCTTCACTTTGGAACGCGTGCAGAGACGAGGCTGAGCGCTCTGAGTGGCAGGTGAAAACATGGCGGTGATCACAGACCATAACATGACACTACACAGCAGAATAAATATGATGCCGGCTCTCCGTGGAGCTCAAACAGTGGATGTACCGATTAACTCTTCACTCATAGGAAGCAGTTTGTAATGAAGCAGCAGATCCAACATTGGGGATTCCACCAAAACTGAGATTAAAGAAGTAATTCTGATAAATATCTCTGATAATTCTTGCACTGGCTAAATAAATGGTTTATTGTCCTCTTTGGGAGAAAGGGAGGGTTTTTTTGCACATTTATGAGCCAACATCAAAGACTCAGGGAAAGAACATGGAGAACATGTCAGAATGTCATGTTGTTCACCTGCTTGAAGGTCCCAGATTCAAATGGATGAAATCTGGTTTCCCTCTAACAGCCCATAATTGCAGTCACATGACCTGCAGACTGATTAATGTGTGAGGCAGCAGAAACAAGTGAGAAGTATCTGCAGAGGAAAAGATCTGAAGTCTGTCAGTGTGACAGTTACACCAAGGAAACACTTCACACAACCTTCAAGCTGAGCCAGAGGGTGCTTCCTGTTTTCTGACAGCAGTCTGTGACCTTTGACGTCTGAGCTCTCTTGCTTCAGTTAACAAAGAGAGAGGATTTAGAGTCATTGGGTTAGCATTCAGACAACCTGCAGCTGAAGACCATTAACCATTAAGAACAACTGTGGAGCAGGAGCTGCGCCCCCGACAGGCTGGACCAGGAACAAAAAAGAGTAAACAGATGAAACACAGTGTCCCAAAGAGACCATTACAGCAAAGAGACCATCAGAAAAAAGAGACCGAAGATTTTTCTGAGGATTGTCAGAAAGTGGAGACACTGTTGGGTCTTCTTTACAACAGCCGAGGTGTTTGAGCTCCATTGGAAGTCTGTGTCTATGTGCACACCCAGGAACTTGAAACTGGACACCCTTTCCACGCACTCCCCATTGATGCTGACAGGCTGCAGCTCAGACTTCCTCCTTCTGAAGTCGACTACCAGCTCTTTTGTCTTGGTGGTTTTGAGGTCCAGGTTGTTGTCAGCACACCAATCTGACAGCCTCTGAACCTCAGCTCTGTACGCCGTCTCCCCAGAGATGAGCCCCACCACGGTGGTATCATCTGCAAATTTGATGACTGCGTTGTCTGGGTGGGAACTAACACAGTCATGTGTGTACAGAGTGTACAGTAGGGGACTCAGTACACAGTCTTGTGGAGAGCCGATGTTAAGGCTGAGGGCTGAGGGAAGATGAGGCCCCACTCTAACTCTGTACACGGTCTGACAGGAAGTCTCTGATCCAGCGGGAGGTGGTAGAAGGAAGTCCGATATCCAGCAGTTTTACTGTTAGTCTCGCCGGGAGTATGGTATTAAAACCAGAGCCAAAGTCAACAAAGAGCAGCCTGGTGTCACACCGCTGTTGTTCCAGGTGAGAGATGGTGGTGTGGAGCGTTGTAACAATGGCATCTTCAGTAGATCTGTTAGCTCTGTGTGCAAAGTGGAGCAGGTTGAGTGCGGGTGGCAGGCAGGACATGATGTGATGTCGGACCAGTTTCTCGAAGCACTTCATTATAACATTATAACGTTAGAGCAACCGGTCGGTAGTCGCTGAGGCTGTTAATGTTGGTCTGCTTTGGCAGTGAGACAGCTGTGGCTGACTTTAGGCACGGCGGGACGCAGGACTGGGACAGTGAAGTGTTGAAGGTCTCAGTGAAGACCCCAGCCAGCTGGTCTGCACACCCCTTTAGGGCCCTCCTGGTTAACCCATCTGGACTAGCTGCCTTGTGGTACCTCCAGATGTTAGTGCCTATCAATTTGTCTTTGTAGGTTATGTGACCTGACAGAAAGTGGACTGCCATCTCAGTGTGTGTGTGTGTGTGTGGGGGGGGGGCGTCTCCCCGCTGTGTCATCACTCTGGATTACACCCTGATCACACACATTGGCTGAATGGGAGAATTATGTGGTTCTTTGTGCTGCTGCTACTGTTTGTGTTGTTGTTGTTCGTCTCATCCTTCTTTTGTTGCCGTTACCTCCTGTGTTCCTCCTCCTCCTCTGATCCTTCATCGGTCCTGGATCTCCTCCTGAGGCGTAAACACGCTGGAACAAAGAGCTGTGCTGGTTTTATTGTGGGTTCAGGCAGACTGAAGGTTTATCCAGCAGAGATAATGTGAACGCATTTCACACAGTAGAGTCCGGCTCGTGTTAAACACCACCCACACTGACGCTAGAACACACACATCTATCAGCCACAACATTAAAAATTTCTCAGCTCTAACCGGGATGCCGGCAGCAGATCCTCCTGTCCTGTGGTTGGGGGCGGGGCCTACAGGTGTTGTTATTAACAAAGCAGAGATGTTCTCTGTTTATTCATTTCCATTCAAGTATGATTTTAATGAAACTTCTCTTCCTCATCTCACTCTCTTCGTTCTGAATTATTGAGGAGTTTTACTTCCTGCATCATTTTTTCTGTCTCTACAGTTTTCTGATATTCAGCAGCAGCTTCGGTCTGATCTCAGATCAGCGTCGTCTTCAGTTCTGTTGATGTTCTTTAAATCAGATTTCACTAAATGAAGAGCTCTCTGCACGCCGAAGTCATTTAAACAAGTTTGCTCAGAGCACACATGCACAGACCCACAGGGATTATTTTAGAATAGAATAGAATAGAATTCAACTTTATTGTCATTGCACATGCACAGGTACAGGGCAACGAAATGCAGTTTGCATCCATCCAGAAGTGCTTTAGTGATATAGATATATTACAATATATATTAGCAATAATATAGATATGTGAGTATATTACAGAAATGGGTCTATTATGGTATGTTATAATGTACACGGTATGAAGTATGTTGTGAATATTCTATAACTGTAAGTATGTACAGGCTGTAGTGAGTACAAGCTATGTACAGGCTATGAACAGGATATAAATATGAAAAACTATACAGAATATGAAATAAATAACTTTACAGAAATCTGAGATATACAGCTATACAGAAATGGGAACTGTGCAAGTTGTAAACAGTTGTAGGATTAAAAATTATCAAATGTACAGAATGATTATTTACACAGAGCTATACAGTAGTGCAGGTAAGATAAGTGAGGGTGTGGATAATTCCTACAGAGGCTATATAAAGTGCTAGTGGTTGTGAGTGGTGGTTCAGTCCATGTTATTATTGTGTGTTTGAGGGTACAGTTGTCCATTGTGGGTGTGTGTATGTTCAGTCCATGTGTTAACGTGGGTCAGATGTCAGGAGGCAGAGTTCAGGAGTCTGACAGCTGTGGGGAAGAAGCTGTTCCGGTACCTGGTGGTCTTAGTCCGGAGGCTCCTGTAGCGCCTCCCAGAGGGCAGGAGGGTGAAGAGTCCATGTGATGGGTGACTGGGGTCTTTGATGATTTTCCCAGCCCTTTTCAGACACCGCTTCCTGTAGATGTCTTTTATGGCAGGAAGTGGTGCTCCGGCGATGCGCTGGGCAGTTTTCACGACCCTCTGCAACGCCTTCCGGTCCTGAGGCAGAGCAGTTCCCGTACCAGACTGTTATACAGTTGGTCAGGATGCTCTCGATGGTGCAACGATAGAAGTTCACCAGGATGTCTGAGGACAGGTGGTTCTTCCTCAGAGTCCTCAAGAAGAAGAGGCGCTGGTGAGCCTTCTTGACCAGCTTGGAGCAGTTGGTCGTCCAGGTGAGATCCTCGGAGATGTGGACTCCCAGGAACTTGAAGCTGCTCACACGCTCCACAGCCGTCCCCTTAATGTGGATGGGTGGATGTGGGTCAGCATTCCTCCTGTAGTCCACGATGAGCTCCTTGGTCTTCTCGGTGTTAAGCAGCAGGTTGTTTCTGTCGCACCACTCAGCCAGACGATCCACCTCCTCCCTGTAGGCGGCCTCATCGTTGTCACTGATGAGGCCGATCACCGTGGTGTCATCTGCAAACTTAATGATGGTGTTGGAACCATCAGCAGGTCTGCAGTCGTGGGTGAAGAGGGAGTAGAGGAAAGGGCTCATCACACAGCCTTGTGGTACACCGGTGTTCATTGTGATGGTAGATGAGCAGCGGTTATCCAGCCGGACATGTTGGGGGCGGTTGGTCAGGAAGTCCAGTAACCATTTGCAGATGAGGGAACTGATGCCCAGGTCTGTCAGTTTCCTGATGAGTTGTGAGGGGTGGATTGTATTGAATGCTGAACTGAAGTCTATAAACAGCATTCTGGCGTAGGTGTTGTTGTTGTCCAGGTGTGAGAGGACAGAGTGCAGTGCGATGGAGACTGCATCCTCTGTGCTCCTGTTCTGACGGTATGCGAATTGGTGGGGGTCCAGGGTGGGGGGGGAGACAGGATTTGAAGTGTGCTAGGACCAGCTGCTCTAAGCACTTAGTGATGATGGGGGTGAGTGCTACTGGGCGGTAGTCATTGAGGCAAGATGGGTTGGAGTTTTTGGGTATCGGGACGATGGAGGTGGATTTGAAGCAGGCCGGTACCACAGCGTGGGCCAAGGACAGATTGAATATGTCTGTGAGCACTCCTGCAAGCTCCCCAGAACACGCTCTGAGAACACGCCCGGGGATGCCATCAGGGCCTGCAGCCTTGTGGACATTGATCCTGCTCAGCACCGCTCCTACATCGGTGGGGGAGAGAGTCAGAGGTTGGTGGTCTGGTGTCACGTCTGCTTTGGTTGTGGTTGTGGGGTTCCCTCGCTCAAAACGAGCATAAAAGTTGTTGAGCTCATTGAGGAAGGAGACATCAGAGGATGCGGGGGAGGGTTTGGTGGTCCTGTAGTCTGTAATGGTCTGGAGTCCTTGCCACATGCGTCGGGGGTTGGAGTTGGAGAAGTGTTCTTCTACCTTCTTTTTGTAATGGTGTTTGGCTTTTTTGATGCCCTTCTTTAGATTAGCCCTGGCTGTGCTGTAGGCGTGTGCATCTCCTGACCTAAAGGCGATGTTGCGGGCCTTCAGGAGGAGACGAACATCCCGGTTCATCCAAGGCTTCTGGTTGGGGTACATGGTGATCCGTTTCTGGGTGGTGACACTGTCTGTGGTTTCGGAGATGTAATCCAGTACAGATGAGGCGTACTGGTCCAGGTCTGTGTGGGTGAACATATTCCAGTCTGTGTTTTTAAATCTGTCCTGGAGCACTGCGTCTGTCCCCTCTGGTCACACTTTAATTGTCCTCACAGCAGGTTTCACACGTTGGATGAGTGGTGAATACCTAGGTGTGAGGAACAGGGAGAGATGGTCCGATTGTCCAATGTGGGGGAGGGGTGTGGCTTTGTAGGCTCCAGCCAGGTTGGAATACACATGGTCTAAAGTCTTGTCTCCTCTGGTGTGGCAGGAGACATGTTGGTGGAATCTGGGGAGGACTGTCTTTAAGTTGGTATGGTTGAAGTCGCCAGCAACAATAAAAGCAGCCTCGGGGTGTTTATTCTGGTGTTTGTTAATGGCTGCAGAAAGTTCTTTCATGGCCAACCTAGCATTAGCGTCGGGGGGTATATACACGGCAGTGAGTATGATCGAAGTGAGTTCTCTGGGGAGGTAATAAGGTCTGCATTTGACCATTAAAAACTCCGCATTAGGTGAGCAGTGACTCTCAGTAGTAGTGGAGTTCATGCACCAAGCATTGTTAATATAAATGCACAAACCTCCACCTCTGGTCTTGCCGGAGTCAAGACCAAGACCAAGCCACACACACCGAGCCGACAGGCTCGGTGTGTGTGGCGTCCTGCTAACTCGATAGCATTGTCCGGGCAGCTGTTGTTCAACCATGTTTCGGTGAAAAACATGACATTTGAGTCCATAATCCATCTGTTGTTAGTGATGGAGAGCCGTATCTCATCCATTTTGTTTGCCAGAGAACGGACATTGGCGAGGAAAATACTGGGTAAAGGCAGCCGGTGTGGTGTTAGCTTTAGCTTAGCCCGTAGCCCTCCGCGCCTACCTCGCCTTTGTTTACGATCTCGGCGCCGTCTGCGTGTACTTCCGCCTGGCCGGGGAGAGTGGGCAGCCTCCGGTGTTCTGGAGATCTCTGGGATGAGTCGGAGATCGGCGATAAAACTGTTGGAGTTATGGGTCCAGATGTCCAGAAGCTCTTGTCTGCTGTAGGTCAGAAACGCACAGCAATTCTGGACGAATAATCCGGTTAAAAGTAGATAAAAAAACGCTAAATAGCAGATTCTGGAGAGACACTGAGCCTCGCGTTGTTCACGCGCCGCCATCTTGGAATCTTAACCAGAGTTACCACATTTTGCACCAGAGTCAGTGACTTCTTAGGTCAGGTTTAACAGAACTCATTAGTGTTGATGTTGACTCTGGTTTGACTCCCAGTTGCTATGAGATGGAACCAGTGTTAACTGTGCGAGGTCCAAACTGCATTCAGAGGTGAGACAGCAGACACTATCCTCTCACCCTCCATTCTGAGAGGGGAGGGGGGCAGAGGGGAGCTGAGAGGAGCAGGTGTTCATGAAGTGCAGTAAAAAGCCGAAACAGATGCAATGAGCTCACTGCTGTCAGGATATTATCAGAGTCTAAATCCTGCACACCTGCACACCTGAAACAACACCAACCCTTTGGCTATGGTCCAATGACTCAAGAACATTTATGAAGAACATCTGTGAGGTTCATGCATCTCTGCACAATTCTCTGGCCTTCATTTGCCCATTTTAAAGGCAGCTTGCAGATCCTCTGAGTCATAAATTCTATGTTAAAATCCTTGCACTGGCTTCCGGCTGAGTATAGATATCAGTTTAAAATCCTCACTTTTACATTCATGTCCCTACAAGGTGAAGCCCCCACTTATATCACTGAGCTTCTCCAACCCTACTCTACAAACCGGATCCTTAGATCCACTGATAGTGGTCTTCTTACCATTCCACGGACCCGTTTGAAGACGAAGGGTGATCGTGCTTTTCAAACCTTGGCTCCAATATTGTGGAACAGTTTACCTCCCGCTACACACCATCAACTCGGTAGCTACTTTTAAAAAACAGCTCAAAACACATCTGTTTGGACAGGCATTTGGGTAGTATTCATGTGTAGTAAACTGTTTTATGGGATATGCTATTATACCCTCTTTATAGTGTTTTATTGTTTCGTTCGATATGCTTTTATTCCCATGTCAAGCACTTTGAAATAACTCCCTGTTTTAAAAAACACCATATAAATTTTTTTTACTTACTTACTTACACCCTGCTCCCCCTGCCCAGATGTGGTCGGGCGCATCTTAGCGAATCCATATATCTCTACCTATCTCAACCCATCTATCTCTACTGTCACAAGCAAGGCATTGTGGGTCAGCAGAGAGGCAACAGTGTTGGCCTCAGCTGCATGGGCACTGATGCCGCTGTAGGAGGAGATGCGGTAAATCAGGGAGGAGTTGCCATCACAGGACACAAACACATCAGATGACAAACCAAGACAAACGCTGATAAGTTGAGTCACCTTTCACACTTAAGTTCAACTTAAACACTGCAGTTCAAACGCCACGCTGAGCTTCACACGTCTGCAATATCAATGTTACACTACAAGCTCTGATTAAGGAACCAGAACCGGAACCAACCACTGACCACTCACTCAGAAAAACGAGCCCTGAGCTGAAATACAACAGTTGCTATTGCCATGGCGATACATCTCCTCTGAAGACCGTACACTCTGAAACTCGACCGCAACCCAAACCACGAAAAGGGATCAATAAAACTTTACCAAGTCACACGCACTCACACACACATGCATCTTCTCATTTTATCCTTCTTTTATAACATTGTGCGATATCTTGGT
Source organism: Simochromis diagramma (assembly GCF_900408965.1). NCBI lineage: Eukaryota > Metazoa > Chordata > Actinopteri > Cichliformes > Cichlidae > Simochromis > Simochromis diagramma. Next base: position 328,661 of record NW_024387070.1, read on the forward strand.
TGTAAATGTGCCACATCAATAAACGTGACTTTCTCTGTCTGTTCATGAAAAGCTGACTTTACCAGAAATCACAGACATCTGAGTGAGCTGGTGAGAAAAATGTCTTCCTGTTTTTAACTATGGCTGATCAGCCTCTGTGTGATTGATTGGTGTGATCAGCCCCTCTGTGAGTTATTGATCAGCCTCTGAGTGATTGATCAGTTTGATCAGCCCCTCGGTGAGTGATTGATCAGCCGCTCGGTGATTGAGTGATCAGCCTCTGAGTGATTGATCGTGTGATCAGCCCCTCGGTGAGTGACAGATAAGCCTTTGAGTGATTGATCAGTTTGATCAGCCCCTCGGTGAGTGATTGATTAGCCTCTGAGTGATTGATCGGTGTGATCAGCCCCTCGGTGAGTTATTGATCAGCCGCTCGGTGATTGAGTGATCAGCCTCTGTGTGATTGATTGGTGTGATCAGCCCCTCAATGAGTGATTGATCAGCCCCTCAGCGAGTGAGTGATCAGTGTGATCAGCTCCTCGGTGAGTTATTGATCAGCCTCTGAGTGATCGATCGTGTGATCAGCCCCTCGGTGAGTGATTGATCAGTGTGATCAGCTCCTCGGTGAGTTATTGATCAGCCTCTGAGTGATTGATCGTGTGATCAGCCCCTCAATGAGTGATTGATCAGCCCCTCAATGAGTGATTGATCAGCCCCTCGGTGAGTCCTTGGGCAGCCTCTGAGTAATTGATCGTGTGATCAGCCCCTCGGTGAGTGACAGATAAGCCTTTGAGTGATTGATCAGTTTGATCAGCCCCTCGGTGAGTGATTGATTAGCCTCTGAGCGATTGATCGGTGTGATCAGCCCCTCGATGAGTTATTGATCAGCCCCTCGGTGAGTGACTGATAAGCCTTTGCGTGATTGATCAGTTTGATCAGCCCCTCGGTGAGTGATTGATCAGCCTCTGTGTGATTGATTGGTGTGAACAGCCCCTTGGTGAGTGATTGATCAGCCTCTGAGTGATTGATCGGTGTGATCAGCCCCTCGGTGAGTGATTGATCAGCCTCTGAGTGATTGATCGGTGTGATCAGCCACTCGGTGCGTTATTGATCAGGCCTCTCACTGAGTGACTGATCAGCCTATGTGTGATTGATTGGTGTGATCAGCCCCTCTGTGTGTCATTGATCAGCCTCTGTGTGATTGATCGTGTGATCAGCCCCTCGGTGAGTGATCGATCAGCCCCTGGGTGAGTGACTGATCAGCCTATGTGTGATTGATTGTGTGATCAGCCCCTCAGTGAGTGATTGATTAGCCTCTGAGTGATTGATCGGTGTGATCAGCCCCTCGATGAGTTATTGATCAGCCCCTCGGTGAGTGACTGATAAGCCTTTGCGTGATTGATCAGTTTGATCAGCCCCTCGGTGAGTGATTGATCAGCCTCTGTGTGATTGATTGGTGTGAACAGCCCCTTGGTGAGTGATTGATCAGCCTCTGAGTGATTGATCGGTGTGATCAGCCCCTCGGTGAGTGATTGATCAGCCTCTGAGTGATTGATCGGTGTGATCAGCCACTCGGTGCGTTATTGATCAGGCCTCTCACTGAGTGACTGATCAGCCTATGTGTGATTGATTGGTGTGATCAGCCCCTCTGTGTGTCATTGATCAGCCTCTGTGTGATTGATCGTGTGATCAGCCCCTCGGTGAGTGATCGATCAGCCCCTGGGTGAGTGACTGATCAGCCTATGTGTGATTGATTGTGTGATCAGCCACTCGGTGAGTGATTGATCAGCCTCTCAGTGATTGATCGTGTGATCAGCCCGTCGGTGAGCTATTGATCAGGCCCTCAGTGAGTGACTGATCAGCCTCTGTGTGCTTGATTGGTGTTATCAGCCCCTCGGTGAGTGATCGATCAGCCCCTGGATGAGTGACTGATCAGCCTATGTGTGATTGATTGTGTGATCAGCCCCTCAGTGAGTGATTGATTAGCCTCTGAGTGATTGATCGGTGTGATCAGCCCCTCGGTGAGTGATTGATTAGCCTCTGAGTGATTGATCGGTGTGATCAGCCCCTCGGTGAGTGATTGATTAGCCTCTGAGTGATTGATCGGTGTGATCAGCCCATCGGTGAGTGATTGATCAGCCTCTGAGTGATTGATCGGTGTTATCAGCCCCTCGGTGAGTGATTGATCAGCCTCTTGGTGAGTGACTGATCAGGCTATGTGTTATTGATTGGTTTGATCATTACCTCTGTGCGTGATTGATCAGCCTCTGAGTGATTGATCAGTTTGATCAGCCCCTCAGTGAGTGATTGATTAGCCTCGGTGAGTGATTGATCGGTGTGATCAGCCCGTCGGTGAGTTATTAATCAGCCCCTCAGTGAGTGACTGATAAGCCTCTGAGTGATTGATCAGTTTGATCAGCCCCTCTGTGAGTGATTGATCAGCCCTGGCTGAGCTGCTGCAGGGATGCGGAGGTACCCAATGAATCCTGCAGTGTTTCAGCTGAGCTTGCTCGTGCCGTGAATCCCTCCTCAGTGAACTGTACCCTGCCTGCAGCTCTGCGGCTCACACAGCGTCCTCGTTGTCATCCTCTTGCTGCCCAGGGGCGCACAGACGCATCCAGAGGACAGACAAATGTGTTTTTCAGCAGCGAACAGATAAAGATTTGATCCTCGTGGGAGTGAAAGGAGTGCCGGGTTATGAATGTGCGTTTGATTTCATAAAGCGGCACAGGATCCTGTCACACTGAGCTGCTTGTTGAGGGTCGTCCAGATGTGCTGTCGTTCGGGCCGAGACCATCAATGCCGCCCTGTTCGCCTTGTTCCCGACACACTGAGGGGCCCTCATCCTCACCGCAGCCACCGGGGGGGGGGGGGGGGGGCAGCGAGACCTGCATGACAGTGGCGTGGATAGCCCTGCAAAGCGAGACCGTCCATCAGGGTCACTGAAGCACACATGAAGCAATAAATGCACACATGTCAGTACAAAATGCAGTACTAGATATTTCAACAGAAAGTATTACACATAAAGCAGCTGTAGGAGGAGTTCCTCGTTATTCACTCGTTTGAATTTGAATCGTGACCATGGCAGGATGCTGGACGATTGCTAATGCTGCTCTTCTATGCTAATATGCTAACGCCTGGATGGATTGTATTTTTGGGTAATGACAGTGTTTTGTCTCATTTCATTTGATCTTATCTTCTGGTTTGGTTTGTAGTTTGATGCCCACACTCTGGGATATTTGGACTGATACTTTAACACCAGTCTCCAGGTTTAAACGAAGCTTTCCTCACTCTCGGTGACATTAGCTTTTACTGCAGCTTTCATGTAAGGTTGAATAAATTTGGAGACTAACTTTGTTCCAAATATTTGACTCCATGTTTATATTCTGAACATTTTCCTTCAGATCATCTCTGACTTCACAGTTTCACCTGTTTTTGTGTGTTTGTATTTATCCTGTGGTGATCTGCACACTCATATAAAGTGATGCAGATGTGGTGTGCAGTATTTTTTATAGTATTTTTGACTGCTGTATTGATGTATCTTATTTTTACAATGACTGAGTGATTTTGTGTATCAGGATAAATCAG